>NC_056707.1:5420576-5445576 GCF_018831695.1 Puntigrus tetrazona
AAGCCAGGGATTGTGGGTTCGAGTCCCATCTGGGGTGTGCTACTGCAGAGGCAGACTTTGCTGGGTCAGTAACGCAGAGGTTGATGGATAGAAAACATCACCTGCTAATAGGTTTTACCTTCTGTACAGGTCCAAGCTACTGCAGGCCAGTTGTTAAACAACAAGAGAATAGGTGGTGATTTCAGAGCTTGTGCTCATCTAGAAGACTGTTTTAAAGCTCATTTGAATAACAGCAGAGTGGCGCAGCGGAAGTGCTGGGCCCATAACCCAGAGGTCGATGGATCGAAACCATCCTCTGCTAAAAGCTTTTATCTTCTCTACATGCCTGAGCAACTGCAGGCTTTTTAAAAAAAAAAATTGCCATTAGACTGTGATTTTCATAGCATGTGTTAATTCAGAAGGCTCTTTCAACGCACATGTGCAAAACAGCAGAGTGGCGCAGCGGAAGCGTGCTGGGCCCATAACCCAGAGGTCGATGGATCGAAACCATCCTCTGCTAATTTGCTTTACCTTCTTTACAGTTCTGAATTGCGCAGTGAAATAGTTGGTGAATTCAGAGCTTATGCTCATCTAGAAGACTCTTTCTTTGTCAAAGGAAGTCTGTGTAAGAAAAAATTAATTGGACAACTGAGTAGCAGCATGTCTGCCCCAGTGGCCTAATGGATAAGGCACTGGCCTCCTAAGCCAGGGATTGTGGGTTTGAGTCCCATCTGAAGGTGTGCTACTGCAGAGGCAACTTTGCTGGGTCAGTAACGCAGAGGTTGATGGATAGAAAACATCACCTGCTAATAGGTTTTACCTTCTGTACATGTCCAAGCTACTGCAGGCCTTTTGTTAAACAACAAGAGAATAGGTGGTGATTTCAGAGCTTGTGCTCATCTAGAAGCTTTTAAAGCTCATTTGAATAACAGCAGAGTGGCGCAGCGGAGCGTGCTGGGCCCATAACCCAGAGGTCGATGGATCGAAACCATCCTCTGCTAATTTGCTTTACCTTCTTTACAGTTCTAAATTGCGCAGTGAAATAGTTGGTGAATTCAGAGCTTATGCTCATCTACAAGACTCTTTCTTTGTCAAAGGAAGTCTGTGTAAGAAAAAAATTAATTGGACAACTGAGTAGCAGCATGTCTGCCCCAGTGGCCTAATGGATAAGGCACTGGCCTCCTAAGCCAGGGATTGTGGGTTCGAGTCCCATCTGGGGTGTGCTGCAGAGGCAAGACTTTGCTGGGTCAGTAACGCAGAGGTTGATGGATAGAAAACATCACCTGCTAATAGGTTTTACCTTCTGTACAGGTCAAGCTACTGCAGGCCAGTTGTTAAACAACAAGAGAATAGGTGGTGATTTCAGAGCTTGTGCTCATCTAGAAGACTGTTTTAAAGCTCATTTGAATAACAGCAGAGTGGCGCAGCGGGAGCGTGCTGGGCCCATAACCCAGAGGTCGATGGATCGAAACCATCCTCTGCTAAAAGCTTTTATCTTCTCTACATGCCTGAGCAACTGCAGGCTTTTTGTAAAAAAAAATTGCCATTAGACTGTGATTTCATAGCATGTGTTAATTCAGAAGGCTCTTTCAACGCACATGTGCAAAACAGCAGAGTGGCGCAGCGAGCGAAGCGTGCTGGGCCCATAACCCAGAGGTCGATGGATCGAAACCATCCTCTGCTAATGTGCTTTATCTTCTTTACAGTTCTGAATTACTGCAGTGAAATAGTTGGTGAATTCAGAGCTTATGCTCATCTAGAAGACTCTTTCTTTGTCAAAGGAAGTCTGTGTAAGAAAAAAATAATTGGACAACTGAGTAGCAGCATGTCTGCCCCAGTGGCCTATAATGGATAAGGCACTGGCCTCCTAAGCCAGGGATTGTGGGTTTGAGTCCCATCAGCAGAGTGTGCACTGCAGAGGCAGACTTTGCTGGGTCCATAACGCAGAGGTTGATGGATAGAAACCATCACCTGCTAATAGGTTTTATCTTCTGTACATGCCAAGCTACTGCAGGCTTTTTGTTAAACAACAAGAGCCATTAGACTGGTGATTTCAGAGCATGTGTTCATCAGAAGACTGTTTTAAAGCTGCATTTGCATAACAGCAGAGTGGCGCAGCGGAAGCGTGCTGGGCCCATAACCCAGAGGTCGATGGATCGAAACCATCCTCTGCTAATGTGCTTTACCTTCTTTACAGTTCTAAATTGCGCAGTGAAATAGTTGGTGAATTCAGAGCTTATGCTCATCTACAAGACTCTTTCTTTGTCAAAGGAAGTCTGTGTAAGAAAAAAATTATTTGGACAACTGAGTAGCAGCATGTCTGCCCCAGTGGCCTAATGGATAAGGCACTGGCCTCCTAAGCCAGGGATTGTGGGTTCGAGTCCCATCTGGGGTGTGCTTCTGCAGAGGCAAAACTTTGCTGGGTCAGTAACGCAGAGGTTGATGGATAGAAAACATCACCTGCTAATAGGTTTTACCTTCTGTACAGGTCCAAGCTACCGCAGGCCAGTTGTTAAACAACAAGAGAATAGGTGGTGATTTCAGAGCTTGTGCTCATCTAGAAGACTGTTTTAAAGCTCATTTGAATAACAGCAGAGTGGCGCAGCGGAAGCGTGCTGGGCCCATAACCCAGAGGTCGATGGATCGAAACCATCCTCTGCTAAAAGCTTTTATCTTCTCTACATGCCTGAGCAACTGCAGGCTTTTTGTAAAAAAAAAAATTGCCATTAGACTGTGATTTCATAGCATGTGTTAATTCAGAAGGCTCTTTCAACGCACATGTGCAAAACAGCAGAGTGGCGCAGCGGAAGCGTGCTGGGCCCATAACCCAGAGGTCGATGGATCGAAACCATCCTCTGCTAATGTGCTTTACCTTCTTTACAGTTCTAAATTGCGCAGTGAAATAGTTGGTGAATTCAGAGCTTATGCTCATCTAGAAGACTCTTTCTTTGTCAAAGGAAGTCTGTGTAAGAAAAAAATTAATTGGACAACTGAGTAGCAGCATGTCTGCCCCAGTGGCCTAATGGATAAGGCACTGGCCTCCTAAGCCAGGGATTGTGGGTTCGAGTCCCATCTGAGGTGTGCTTCTGCAGAGGCAAAACTTTGCTGGGTCAGTAACGCAGAGGTTGATGGATAGAAAACATCACCTGCTAATAGGTTTTATCTTCTGTACAGGTCCAAGCTACCTGCAGGCCAGTTGTTAAACAACAAGAGAATAGGTGGTGATTTCAGAGCTTGTGCTCATCTAGAAGACTGTTTTAAAGCTCATTTGAATAACAGCAGAGTGGCGCAGCGGAAGCGTGCTGGGCCCATAACCCAGAGGTCGATGGATCGAAACCATCCTCTGCTAAAAGGTTTTATCTTCTCTACATGCCTGAGCAACTGCAGGCTTTTTGTAAAAAAAAAAATTAGCCATTAGACTGTGATTTCATAGCACTGTGAAGGCTCTTCAGCGATTGTGCAAAACAGCATTGTGCTGGGCCCATAATTCAGAATGGATAGAAACCATCCTCTGCTAAAAGCTTTTCTTCACATGCCTGAGCAAGCTGCAGGCTTTTTGTGCATTAGACTGTGATTTCAGCATGTGTTAATTCAGAAGAGTGCGCATTGTGCAAAACAGCAGAGTGGCGCGCAGCGAAGCGTGCTGGGCCCATAACCCAGAGGTCGATGGATCGAAACCATCCTCTGCTAATTTGCTTTACCTTCTTTACAGTTCTGAATTGCGCAGTGAAATAGTTGGTGAATTCAGAGCTTATGCTCATCTACAAGACTCTTTCTTTGTCAAAGGAAGTCTGTGTAAGAAAAAATTAATTGGACAACTGAGTAGCAGCATGGCCTGCCCCAGTGGCCTAATGGATAAGGCACTGGCCTCCTAAGCCAGGGATTGTGGGTTCGAGTCCCATCTGGGGTGTGCTACTGCAGAGGCAGACTTTGCTGGGTCAGTAACGCAGAGGTTGATGGATAGAAAACATCACCTGCTAATAGGTTTTACCTTCTGTACAGGTCTAAGCTACCGCAGGCCAGTTGTTAAACAACAAGAGAATAGGTGGTGATTTCAGAGCTTGTGCTCATCTAGAAGACTGTTTTAAAGCTCATTTGAATAACAGCAGAGTGGCGCAGCGGAAGCGTGCTGGGCCCATAACCCAGAGGTCGATGGATCGAAACCATCCTCTGCTAAAAGGTTTTAATTGCCATTAGACTGTGATTTCATAGCATGTGTTAATTCAGAAGGCTCTTTCAACGCACATGTGCAAAACAGCAGAGTGGCGCAGCGGAAGCGTGCTGGGCCCATAACCCAGAGGTCGATGGATCGAAACCATCCTCTGCTAATTTGCTTTACCTTCTTTACAGTTCTGAATTGCGCAGTGAAATAGTTGGTGAATTCAGAGCTTATGCTCATCTACAAGACTCTTTCTTTGTCAAAGGAAGTCTGTGTAAGAAAAAAAATAATTGGACAACTGAGTAGCAGCATGTCTGCCCCAGTGGCCTAATGGATAAGGCACTGACCTCATAAGCCAGGAATTGTGGGTTCGAGTCCCATCTGGGTTGTGCTTCTGCAGAGGCAAAACTTTGCTGGGTCAGTAACGCAGAGGTTGATGGATAGAAAACATCACCTGCTAATAGGTTTTACCTTCTGTACAGGTCCAAGCTACATGCAGGCCAGCTGTTAAACAACAAGAGAATAGGTGGTGATTTTAGAGCTTGTGCTCATCTAGAAGACTGTTTTAAAGCGTATTTGAATAACAGCAGAGTGGCGCAGCGGAAGCGTGCTGGGCCCATAACCCAGAGGTCGATGGATCGAAACCTTCCCTTGCTAAAAGGTTTTATCTTCTCTACATGCCTGAGCAACTGCAGGCTTTTTATAAAAAAAAAATTGCCATTAGACTGTGATTGCATAGCATGTGTTAATTCAGAAGGCTCTTTCAACGCACATGTGCAAAAAAAACAGCAGAGTGGGCGCAGCGAAGCGTGCTGGGCCCATAACCCAGAGGTCGATGGATTGAAACCATCCTCTGCTAAAAGCTTTTATCTTCTCTACATGCCTGAGCAACTGCAGGCTTTTTGTAAAAAAAAAAAATTGCCATTAGACTGTGATTTCATAGCATGTGTAATTAATTCAGAAGGCTCTTTCAACGCACATGTGCAAAACAGCAGAGTGGCGCAGCGAAGCGTGCTGGGCCCATAACCCAGAGGTCGATGGATCGAAACCATCCTCTGCTAATTTGCTTTACCTTCTTTACAGTTCTGAATTGTGCAGTGAAATAGTTGGTGAATTCAGAGCTTATGCTCATCTACAAGACTCTTTCTTTGTCAAAGGAAGTCTGTGTAGAAAAAAATTAATTGGACAACTGAGTAGCAGCATGTCTGCCCCAGTGGCCTAATGGATAAGGCACTGGCCTCCTAAGCCAGGGATTGTGGGTTGAGTCCCATCTGGGGTGTGCTACTGCAGAGGCAGACTTTGCTGGGTCAGTAACGCAGAGGTTGATGGATAGAAAACATCACCTGCTAATAGGTTTTACCTTCTGTACAGGTCCAAGCTACCGCAGGCCAGCTGTTAAACAACAAGAGAATAGGTGGTGATTTCAGAGCTTGTGCTCATCTAGAAGACTGTTTTAAAGCTCATTTGAATAACAGCAGAGTGGCGCGCAGCGAAGCGTGCTGGGCCCATAACCCAGAGGTCGATGGATGGAAACCATCCTCTGCTAAAAGGTTTTATCTTCTCTACATGCCTGAGCAACTGCAGGCTTTTTGTAAAAAAAAAAAATTGCCATTAGACTGTGATTTCATAGCATGTGTTAATTCAGAAGGCTCTTTCAACGCACATGTGCAAAACAGCAGAGTGGCGCAGCGGAAGCGTGCTGGGCCCATAACCCAGAGGTCGATGGATCGAAACCATCCTCTGCTAAAAGCTTTTATCTTCTCTACATGCCTGAGCAACTGCAGGCTTTTTGTAAAAAAAAAAATTGCCATTAGACTGTGATTTCATAGCATGTGTTAATTCAGAAGGCTCTTTCAACGCACATAAGCGTGCTGGGCCCATAACCCAGAGGTCGATGGATCGAAACCATCCTCTGCTAATTTGCTTTACCTTCTTTACAGTTCTGAATTGCGCAGTGAAATAGTTGGTGAATTCAGAGCTTATGCTCATCTACAAGACTCTTTCTTTGTCAAAGGAAGTCTGTGTAAGAAAAAATTAATTGGACAACTGAGTAGCAGCATGTCTGCCCCAGTGGCCTAATGGATAAGGCACTGGCCTCCTAAGCCAGGGATTGTGGGTTTGAGTCCCATCTGGGGTGTGCTACTGCAGAGGCAGACTTTGCTGGGTCAGTAACGCAGAGGTTGATGGATAGAAAACATCACCTGCTAATAGGTTTTACCTTCTGTACAGGTCAAAGCTACATGCAGGCCAGCTGTTAAACAACAAGAGAATAGGTGGTGATTTCAGAGCTTGTGCTCATCTAGAAGACTGTTTTAAAGCTCATTTGAATAACAGCAGAGTGGCGCAGCGGAAGCGTGCTGGGCCCATAACCCAGAGGTCGATGGATCGAAACCATCCTCTGCTAAAAGGTTTTATCTTCTCTACATGCCTGAGCAACTGCAGGCTTTTTGTAAAAAAAAAAATTGCCATTAGACTGTGATTTCATAGCATGTGTTAATTCAGAAGGCTCTTTCAACGCACATGTGCAAAACAGCAGAGTGGCGCAGCGGAAGCGTGCTGGGCCCATAACCCAGAGGTCGATGGATCGAAACCATCCTCTGCTAATTTGCTTTACCTTCTTTACAGTTCTGATTTGTGCAGTAAAATAGTTGGTGAATTCAGAGATTATGCTCATCTACAAGACTCTTTCTTTGTCAAAGGAAGTCTGTGTAAGAAAAAAATTAATTGGACAACTGAGTAGCAGCATGTCTGCCCCAGTGGCCTAATGGATAAGGCACTGGCCTCCTAAGCCAGGGATTGTGGGTTTGAGTCCCATCTGGGGTGTGCTACTGCAGAGGCAAACTTTGCTGGGGTCAGTAACGCAGAGGTTGATGGCTAGAAAACATCACCTGCTAATAGGTTTTACCTTCTGTACAGGTCCAAGCTACCGCAGGCCAGCTGTTAAACAACAAGAGAATAGGTGGTGATTTCAGAGCTTGTGCTCATCTAGAAGACTGTTTTAAAGCTCATTTGAATAACAGCAGAGTGGCGCAGCGGAAGCGTGCTGGGCCCATAACCCAGAGGTCGATGGATCGAAACCATCCTCTGCTAAAAGCTTTTATCTTCTCTACATGCCTGAGCAACTGCAGGCTTTTTGTAAAAAAAAAAAATTGCCATTAGACTGTGATTTCATAGCATGTGTTAATTCAGAAGGCTCTTTCAACGCACATGTGCAAAACAGCAGAGTGGCGCAGCGGAAGCGTGCTGGGCCCATAACCCAGAGGTCGATGGATCGAAACCATCCTCTGCTAATTTGCTTTACCTTCTTTACAGTTCTGAACATGCGCAGTGAAATAGTTGGTGAATTCAGAGCTTATGCTCATCTACAAGACTCTTTCTTTGTCAAAGGAAGTCTGTGTAAGAAAAAATTAATTGGACAACTGAGTAGCAGCATGTCTGCCCCAGTGGCCTAATGGATAAGGCACTGGCCTCCTAAGCCAGGGATTGTGGGTTGAGTCCCATCTGGGTGTGTGCTTCTGCAGAGGCAAACTTTGCTGGGTCAGTAACGCAGAGGTTGATGGATAGAAAACATCACCTGCTAATAGGTTTTACCTTCTGTACAGGTCAAAGCTACTGCAGGCCAGTTGTTAAACAACAAGAGAATAGGTGGTGATTTCAGAGCTTGTGCTCATCTAGAAGACTGTTTTAAAGCTCATTTGAATAACAGCAGAGTGGCGCAGCGGAAGCGTGCTGGGCCCATAACCCAGAGGTCGATGGATCGAAACCATCCTCTGCTAAAAGCTTTTATCTTCTCTACATGCCTGAGCAACTGCAGGCTTTTTGTAAAAAAAAATTGCCATTAGACTGTGATTTCATAGCATGTGTTAATTCAGAAGGCTCTTTCAACGCACATGTGCAAAACAGCAGAGTGGCGCAGCGGAAGCGTGCTGGGCCCATAACCCAGAGGTCGATGGATCGAAACCATCCTCTGCTAATTTTCTTTACAGTTCTGAATTGCGCAGTGAAATAGTTGGTGAATTCAGAGCTTATGCTCATCTACAAGACTCTTTCTTTGTCAAAGGAAGTCTGTGTAAGAAAAAAATTAATTGGACAACTGAGTAGCAGCATGTCTGCCCCAGTGGCCTAATGGATAAGGCACTGGCCTCCTAAGCCAGGGATTGTGGGTTCGAGTCCCATCTGGGGTGTGCTACTGCAGAGGCAGACTTTTGCTGGGTCAGTAACAGCAGAGGTTGATGGATAGAAAACATCACCTGCTAATAGGTTTTACCTTCTGTACATGTCTAAGCTACCGCAGGCCAGTTGTTAAATAACAAGAGAATAGGTGGTGATTTCAGAGCTTGTGCTCATCTAGAAGACTGTTTTAAAGCTCATTTGAATAACAGCAGAGTGGCGCAGCGGAAGCGTGCTGGGCCCATAACCCAGAGGTCGATGGATCGAAACCATCCTCTGCTAAAAGCTTTTATCTTCTCTACATGCCTGAGCAACTGCAGGCTTTTTGTAAAAAAAAAAATTGCCATTAGACTGTGATTTCATAGCATGTGTTAATTCAGAAGGCTCTTTCAACGCACATGTGCAAAACAGCAGAGTGGCGCAGCGGAAGCGTGCTGGGCCCATAACCCAGAGGTCGATGGATCGAAACCATCCTCTGCTAATTTGCTTTACCTTCTTTACAGTTCTGAATTACGCAGTGAAATAGTTGGTGAATTCAGAGCTTTTGCTCATCTAGAAAACTCTTTCTTTGTTAAAGGAAGTCTGTGTAAGAAAAAAAATAATTGGACAACTGAGTAGCAGCATGTCTGCCCCAGTGGCCTAATGGATAAGGCACTGGCCTCCTAAGCCAGGGATTGTGGGTTTGAGTCCCATCTGGGGTGTGCTACTGCAGAGGCAGACTTTGCTGGGTCAGTAACGCAGAGGTTGATGGATAGAAAACATCACCTGCTAATAGGTTTTACCTTCTGTACAGGTCCAAGCTAACTGCAGGCAGTTGTTAAACAACAAGAGAATAGGTGGTGATTTCAGAGCTTGTGCTCATCTAGAAGACTCTTTTAAAGCGCATTTGAATAACAGCAGAGTGGCGCAGCGGAGCGTGCTGGGCCCATAACCCAGAGGTCGATGGATCGAAACCATCCTCTGCTAATTTGTTTTACCTTCTTTACAGTTCTGAATTGCGCAGTGAAATAGTTGGTGAATTCAGAGCTTATGCTCATCTACAAGACTCTTTCTTTGTCAAAGGAAGTCTGTGTAAGAAAAAAATTATTTGGACAACTGAGTAGCTGCATGTCTGCCCCAGTGGCCTAATGGATAAGGCACTGGCCTCCTAAGCCAGGGATTGTGGGTTTGAGTCCCATCTGGGGTGTGCTTCTGCAGAGGCAAAACTTTGCTGGGTCAGTAACGCAGAGGTTGATAGATAGAAAACATCACCTGCTAATAGGTTTTACCTTCTGTACAGGTCCAAGCTACATGCAGGCCAGTTGTTAAACAACAAGAGAATAGGTGGTGATTTCAGAGCTTGTGCTCATCTAGAAGACTGTTTTAAAGCTCATTTGAATAACAGCAGAGTGGCGCAGCGGAAGCGTGCTGGGCCCATAACCCAGAGGTCGATGGATCGAAACCATCCTCTGCTAAAAGGTTTTATCTTCTCTACATGCCTGAGCAACTGCAGGCTTTTTGTAAAAAAAAAAAAATTGCCATTAGACTGTGATTTCATAGCATGTGTTAATTCAGAAGGCTCTTTCAACGCACATGTGCAAAACAGCAGAGTGGCGCAGCGGAAGCGTGCTGGGCCCATAACCCAGAGGTCGATGGATCGAAACCATCCTCTGCTAATTTGCTTTACCTTCTTTACAGTTCTGAATTACGCGCAGTGAAATAGTTGGTGAATTCAGAGCTTATGCTCATCTAGAAGACTCTTTCTTTGTCAAAGGAAGTCTGTGTAAGAAAAAAATTAATTGGACAACTGAGTAGCAGCATGTCTGCCCCAGTGGCCTAATGGATAAGGCACTGGCCTCCTAAGCCAGGGATTGTGGGTTTGAGTCCCATCTGAGGTGTGCTACTGCAGAGGCAGACTTTGCTGGGTCAGTAACGCAGAGGTTGATGGATAGAAAACATCACCTGCTAATAGGTTTTACCTTCTGTACATGTCTAAGCTACCGCAGGCCAGTTGTTAAATAACAAGAGAATAGGTGGTGATTTCAGAGCTTGTGCTCATCTAGAAGACTGTTTTAAAGCTCATTTGAATAACAGCAGAGTGGCGCAGCGGAAGCGTGCTGGGCCCATAACCCAGAGGTCGATGGATCGAAACCATCCTCTGCTAATGTGCTTTACCTTCTTTACAGTTCTAAATTGCGCAGTGAAATAGTTGGTGAATTCAGAGCTTATGCTCATCTACAAGACTCTTTCTTTGTCAAAGGAAGTCTGTGTAAGAAAAAAATTATTTGGACAACTGAGTAGCTGCATGTCTGCCCCAGTGGCCTAATGGATAAGGCACTGACCTCATAAGCCAGGAATTGTGGGTTCGAGTCCCATCTGGGTTGTGCTTCTGCAGAGGCAAAACTTTGCTGGGTCAGTAACGCAGAGGTTGATGGATAGAAAACATCACCTGCTAATAGGTTTTACCTTCTGTACATGTCTAAGGTACCGCAGGCCAGTTGTTAAACAACAAGAGAATAGGTGGTGATTTCAGAGCTTGTGCTCATCTAGAAGACTGTTTTAAAGCTCATTTGAATAACAGCAGAGTGGCGCAGCGGAAGCGTGCTGGGCCCATAACCCAGAGGTCGATGGATCGAAACCATCCTCTGCTAAAAGCTTTTATCTTCTCTACATGCCTGAGCAACTGCAGGCTTTTTGTAAAAAAAAAATTGCCATTAGACTGTGATTTCATAGCATGTGTTAATTCAGAAGGCTCTTTCAACGCACATGTGCAAAACAGCAGAGTGGCGCAGCGAAGCGTGCTGGGCCCATAACCCAGAGGTCGATGGATCGAAACCATCCTCTGCTAATTTGCTTTACCTTCTTTACAGTTCTGAATTGCGCAGTGAAATAGTTGGTGAATTCAGAGCTTATGCTCATCTACAAGACTCTTTCTTTGTCAAAGGAAGTCTGTGTAAGAAAAAATTTAATTGGACAACTGAGTAGCAGCATGTCTGCCCCAGTGGCCTAATGGATAAGGCACTGGCCTCCTAAGCCAGGGATTGTGGGTTCGAGTCCCATCTGGGGTGTGCTACTGCAGAGGCAAAACTTTGCTGGGTCAGTAACGCAGAGGTTGATGGATAGAAAACATCACCTGCTAATAGGTTTTACCTTCTGTACAGGTCCAAGCTACATGCAGGCCAGCTGTTAAACAACAAGAGAATAGGTGGTGATTTCAGAGCTTGTGCTCATCTAGAAGACTGTTTTAAAGCTCATTTGAATAACAGCAGAGTGGCGCAGCGGAAGCGTGCTGGGCCCATAACCCAGAGGTCGATGGATCGAAACCATCCTCTGCTAAAAGCTTTTATCTTCTCTACATGCCTGAGCAACTGCAGGCTTTTTGTAAAAAAAATTGCCATTAGACTGTGATTTCATAGCATGTGTTAATTCAGAAGGCTCTTTCAACGCACATGTGCAAAACAGCAGAGTGGCGCAGCGGAAGCGTGCTGGGCCCATAACCCAGAGGTCGATGGATCGAAACCATCCTCTGCTAATTTGCTTTACCTTCTTTACAGTTCTGAATTGCGCAGTGAAATAGTTGGTGAATTCAGAGCTTATGCTCATCTAGAAGACTCTTTCTTTGTCAAAGGAAGTCTGTGTAAGAAAAAATTAATTGGACAACTGAGTAGCAGCATGTCTGCCCCAGTGGCCTAATGGATAAGGCACTGGCCTCCTAAGCCAGGGATTGTGGGTTTGAGTCCCATCTGGGGTGTGCTACTGCAGAGGCAGAGACTTTTGCTGGGTCAGTAACGCAGAGGTTGATGGATAGAAAACATCACCTGCTAATAGGTTTTACCTTCTGTACATGTCTAAGCTACCGCAGGAGAGCTTGTGCTCTTTGTGGTCAAGCTTTTATCTTCTCTACATGCCTGAGCAACTGATTTTAAAAAACATTGCCATGACTGATTTCATAGCATGTGTTAATTAGAAGGCTCTTTCAAGCTCATGTGAAAAACAGCAGAGTGGCGCAGCGGAAGCGTGCTGGGCCCATAACCCAGAGGTCGATGGATCGAAACCATCCTCTGCTAATGAGCTTTACCTTCTTTACAGTTTCTGAATTGTGCAGTGAAATAGTTGGTGAATTCAGAGCTTATGCTGAAGACTCTTTCTTTGTCAAAGGAAGTCTGTGTAAGAAAAAATTAATTGGACAACTGAGTAGCAGCATGTCTGCCCCAGTGGCCTAATGGATAAGGCACTGGCCTCCTAAGCCAGGGATTGTGGGTTTGAGTCCCAGAGTGTGCGCAGAGGCAGACTTTGCTGGGTCCATAACCCAGAGGTTGATGGATAGAAACCATCCTCTGCTAAAAGGTTTTATCTTCTCTACATGCCTGAGCAACTGCAGGCTTTTTGTAAAAAAAAATTGCCATTAGACTGTGATTTCATAGCATGTGTTAATTCAGAAGGCTCTTTCAACGCTCATGTGCAAAACAGCAGAGTGGCGCAGCGGAAGCGTGCTGGGCCCATAACCCAGAGGTCGATGGATCGAAACCATCCTCTGCTAAAAGCTTTTATCTTATCTTCTCTACATGCCTGAGCAACTGCAGGCTTTTTAAAAAAAAAAATTGCCATTAGACTGTGATTTCATAGCATGTGTTAATTCAGAAGGCTCTTTCAACGCACATGTGCAAAAAACAGCAGAGTGGGCGCAGCGGAGCGTGCTGGGCCCATAACCCAGAGGTCGATGGATCGAAACCATCCTCTGCTAATTTGCTTTACCTTCTTTACAGTTCTGAATTGCGCAGTGAAATAGTTGGTGAATTCAGAGCTTATGCTCATCTACAAGACTCTTTCTTTGTCAAAGGAAGTCTGTGTAAGAAAAAAATTAATTGGACAACTGAGTAGCAGCATGTCTGCCCCAGTGGCCTAATGGATAAGGCACTGGCCTCCTAAGCCAGGGATTGTGGGTTCGAGTCCCATCTGGGGTGTGCTACCTGCAGAGGCAAAACTTTGCTGGGTCAGTAACGCAGAGGTTGATGGATAGAAAACATCACCTGCTAATAGGTTTTACCTTCTGTACATGTCTAAGCTACCGCAGGCCAGTTGTTAAATAACAAGAGAATAGGTGGTGATTTCAGAGCTTGTGCTCATCTAGAAGACTGTTTTAAAGCTCATTTGAATAACAGCAGAGTGGCGCAGCGGAAGCGTGCTGGGCCCATAACCCAGAGGTCGATGGATCGAAACCATCCTCTGCTAAAAGGTTTTATCTTCTCTACATGCCTGAGCAACTGCAGGCTTTTTAAAAAAAAAAATTGCCATTAGACTGTGATTTCATAGCATGTGTTAATTCAGAAGGCTCTTTCAACGCACATGTGCAAAACAGCAGAGTGGCGCAGCGGAAGCGTGCTGGGCCCATAACCCAGAGGTCGATGGATCGAAACCATCCTCTGCTAATGTGCTTTACCTTCTTTACAGTTCTGAACTACGGCAGTGAAATAGTTGGTGAATTCAGAGCTTATGCTCATCTAGAAGACTCTTTCTTTGTCAAAGGAAGTCTGTGTAGGAAAAAAATTAATTGGACAACTGAGTAGCAGCATGTCTGCCCCAGTGGCCTAATGGATAAGGCACTGGCCTCCTAAGCCAGGGATTGTGGGTTCGAGTCCCATCTGGGGTGTGCTACTGCAGAGGCAGACTTTGCTGGGTCAGTAACGCAGAGGTTGATGGATAGAAAACATCACCTGCTAATAGGTTTTACCTTCTGTACAGGTCTAAGCTACCGCAGGCCAGTTGTTAAACAACAAGAGAATAGGTGGTGATTTCAGAGCTTGTGCTCATCTAGAAGACTGTTTTAAAGCGCATTTGAATAACAGCAGAGTGGCGCAGCGGAAGCGTGCTGGGCCCATAACCCAGAGGTCGATGGATCGAAACCATCCTCTGCTAATTTGCTTTACCTTCTTTACAGTTCTGAATTGCGCAGTGAAATAGTTGGTGAATTCAGAGCTTATGCTCATCTACAAGACTCTTTCTTTGTCAAAGGAAGTCTGTGTAGGAAAAAAATTAATTGGACAACTGAGTAGCTGCATGTCTGCCCCAGTGGCCTAATGGATAAGGCACTGGCCTCCTAAGCCAGGGATTGTGGGTTCGAGTCCCATCTGGGGTGTGCTTCTGCAGAGGCAAAACTTTGCTGGGTCAGTAACGCAGAGGTTGATGGATAGAAAACATCACCTGCTAATAGGTTTTACCTTCTGTACAGGTCCAAGCTACCGCAGGCCAGCTGTTAAACAACAAGAGAATAGGTGGTGATTTCAGAGCTTGTGCTCATCTAGAAGACTGTTTTAAAGCTCATTTGAATAACAGCAGAGTGGCGCAGCGGAAGCGTGCTGGGCCCATAACCCAGAGGTCGATGGATCGAAACCATCCTCTGCTAAAAGGTTTTATCTTCTCTACATGCCTGAGCAACTGCAGGCTTTTTTGTAAAAAAATTGCCATTAGACTGTGATTTCATAGCATGTGTTAATTCAGAAGGCTCTTTCAACGCTCTTGTGCAAAACAGCAGAGTGGCGCAGCGGAAGCGTGCTGGGCCCATAACCCAGAGGTCGATGGATCGAAACCATCCTCTGCTAAAAGCTTTTATCTTCTCTACATGCCTGAGCAACTGCAGGCTTTTTATAAAAAAAAAATTGCCATTAGACTGTGATTTCATAGCATGTGTTAATTCAGAAGGCTCTTTCAACGCACATGTGCAAAACAGCAGAGTGGCGCAGCGGAAGCGTGCTGGGCCCATAACCCAGAGGTCGATGGATCGAAACCATCCTCTGCTAATGTGCTTTACCTTCTTTACAGTTCTGAATTGCGCAGTGAAATAGTTGGTGAATTCAGAGCTTATGCTCATCTACAAGACTCTTTCTTTGTCAAAGGAAGTCTGTGTAAGAAAAAATTAATTGGACAACTGAGTAGCAGCATGTCTGCCCCAGTGGCCTAATGGATAAGGCACTGGCCTCCTAAGCCAGGGGATTGTGGGTTTGAGTCCCATCTGGGGTGTGCTGCTGCAGAGGCAGACTTTTGCTGGGTCAGTAACGCAGAGGTTGATGGATAGAAAACATCACCTGCTAATAGGTTTTACCTTCTGTACATGTCTAAGCTACCGCAGGCCAGTTGTTAAACAACAAGAGAATAGGTGGTGATTTCAGAGCTTGTGCTCATCTAGAAGACTGTTTTAAAGCTCATTTGAATAACAGCAGAGTGGCGCAGCGGAAGCGTGCTGGGCCCATAACCCAGAGGTCGATGGATCGAAACCATCCTCTGCTAAAAGCTTTTATCTTCTCTACATGCCTGAGCAACTGCAGGCTTTTTGTAAAAAAAAAAATTGCCATTAGACTGTGATTTCATAGCATGTGTTAATTCAGAAGGCTCTTTCAACGCACATGTGCAAAACAGCAGAGTGGCGCAGCGGAAGCGTGCTGGGCCCATAACCCAGAGGTCGATGGATCGAAACCATCCTCTGCTAATGTGCTTTACCTACCTTCTTTACAGTTCTAAATTGCGCAGTGAAATAGTTGGTGAATTCAGAGCTTATGCTCATCTACAAGACTCTTTCTTTGTCAAAGGAAGTCTGTGTAAGAAAAAATTAATTGGACAACTGAGTAGCAGCATGTCTGCCCCAGTGGCCTAATGGATAAGGCACTGGCCTCCTAAGCCAGGGATTGTGGGTTTGAGTCCCATCTGGGGTGTGCTACTGCAGAGGCAGACTTTGCTGGGTCAGTAACGCAGAGGTTGATGGATAGAAAACATCACCTGCTAATAGGTTTTACCTTCTGTACAGGTCCAAGCTACCGCAGGCCAGTTGTTAAACAACAAGAGAATAGGTGGTGATTTCAGAGCTTGTGCTCATCTAGAAGACTGTTTTAAAGCTCATTTGAATAACAGCAGAGTGGCGCAGCGGAAGCGTGCTGGGCCCATAACCCAGAGGTCGATGGATCGAAACCATCCTCTGCTAAAAGCTTTTATCTTCTCTACATGCCTGAGCAACTGCAGGCTTTTTGTAAAAAAAAAAATTGCCATTAGACTGTGATTTCATAGCATGTGTTAATTCAGAAGGCTCTTTCAACGCACATGTGCAAAACAGCAGAGTGGCGCAGCGGAAGCGTGCTGGGCCCATAACCCAGAGGTCGATGGATCGAAACCATCCTCTGCTAATGTGCTTTACCTTCTTTACAGTTCTAAATTGCGCAGTGAAATAGTTGGTGAATTCAGAGCTTATGCTCATCTAGAAGACTCTTTCTTTGTCAAAGGAAGTCTGTGTAAGAAAAAAATTAATTGGACAACTGAGTAGCAGCATGTCTGCCCCAGTGGCCTAATGGATAAGGCACTGGCCTCCTAAGCCAGGGATTGTGGGTTCGAGTCCCATCTGGGGTGTGCTTCTGCAGAGGCAAAACTTTGCTGGGTCAGTAACGCAGAGGTTGATGGATAGAAAACATCACCTGCTAATAGGTTTTACCTTCTGTACAGGTCCAAGCTACATGCAGGCCAGCTGTTAAACAACAAGAGAATAGGTGGTGATTTCAGAGCTTGTGCTCATCTAGAAGACTGTTTTAAAGCTCATTTGAATAACAGCAGAGTGGGCGCAGCGGAAGCGTGCTGGGCCCATAACCCAGAGGTCGATGGATCGAAACCATCCTCTGCTAAAAGCTTTTATCTTCTCTACATGCCTGAGCAACTGCAGGCTTTTTGTAAAAAAAAATTGCCATTAGACTGTGATTTCATAGCATGTGTTAATTCAGAAGGCTCTTTCAACGCACATGTGCAAAACAGCAGAGTGGCGCAGCGGAAGCGTGCTGGGCCCATAACCCAGAGGTCGATGGATCGAAACCATCCTCTGCTAATGTGCTTTACCTTCTTTACAGTTCTAAATTGCGCAGTGAAATAGTTGGTGAATTCAGAGCTTATGCTCATCTAGAAGACTCTTTCTTTGTCAAAGGAAGTCTGTGTAAGAAAAAAATTATTTGGACAACTGAGTAGTAGCATGTCTGCCCCAGTGGCCTAATGGATAAGGCACTGGCCTCCTAAGCCAGGGATTGTGGGTTCGAGTCCCATCTGAGTGTGTGCTTCTGCAGAGGCAAAACTTTGCTGGGTCAGTAACGCAGAGGTTGATGGATAGAAAACATCACCTGCTAATAGGTTTTACCTTCTGTACAGGTCCAAGCTACTGCAGGCCAGCTGTTAAACAACAAGAGAATAGGTGGTGATTTCAGAGCTTGTGCTCATCTAGAAGACTGTTTTAAAGCTCATTTGAATAACAGCAGAGTGGCGCAGCGGAAGCGTGCTGGGCCCATAACCCAGAGGTCGATGGATCGAAACCATCCTCTGCTAAAAGGTTTTATCTTCTCTACATGCCTGAGCAACTGCAGGCTTTTTGTAAAAAAAAAATTGCCATTAGACTGTGATTTCATAGCATGTGTTAATTCAGAAGGCTCTTTCAATGCTCTTGTGCAAAACAGCAGAGTGGCGCAGCGGAAGCGTGCTGGGCCCATAACCCAGAGGTCGATGGATCGAAACCATCCTCTGCTAAAAGCTTTTATCTTCTCTACATGCCTGAGCAACTGCAGGCTTTTTGTAAAAAAAAAAATTGCCATTAGACTGTGATTTCATAGCATGTGTTAATTCAGAAGGCTCTTTCAACGCACATGTGCAAAACAGCAGAGTGGCGCAGCGGAAGCGTGCTGGGCCCATAACCCAGAGGTCGATGGATCGAAACCATCCTCTGCTAATTTGCTTTACCTTCTTTACAGTTCTGAATTGCGCAGTGAAATAGTTGGTGAATTCAGAGCTTATGCTCATCTACAAGACTCTTTCTTTGTCAAAGGAAGTCTGTGTAAGAAAAAAATTAATTGGACAACTGAGTAGCTAGCATGTCTGCCCCAGTGGCCTAATGGATAAGGCACTGGCCTCCTAAGCCAGGGATTGTGGGTTCGAGTCCCATCTGGGGTGTGCTACCGCAGAGGCAGACTTTGCTGGGTCAGTAACGCAGAGGTTGATGGATAGAAAACATCACCTGCTAATAGGTTTTACCTTCTGTACATGTCTAAGCTACCGCAGGCCAGTTGTTAAATAACAATAGAATAGGTGGTGATTTCAGAGCTTGTGCTCATCTAGAAGACTGTTTTAAAGCGCATTTGAATAACAGCAGAGTGGCGCAGCGGAAGCGTGCTGGGCCCATAACCCAGAGGTCGATGGATCGAAACCATCCTCTGCTAAAAGGTTTTATCTTCTCTACATGCCTGAGCAACTGCAGGCTTTTTGTAAAAAAAAAAATTGCCATTAGACTGTGATTTCATAGCATGTGTTAATTCAGAAGGCTCTTTCAACGCACATGTGCAAAACAGCAGAGTGGCGCAGCGGAAGCGTGCTGGGCCCATAACCCAGAGGTCGATGGATCGAAACCATCCTCTGCTAATGTGCTTTACCTTCTTTACAGTTCTGAATTACGGCAGTGAAATAGTTGGTGAATTCAGAGCTTATGCTCATCTAGAAGACTCTTTCTTTGTTAAAGGAAGTCTGTGTAAGAAAAAAAATAATTGGACAACTGAGTAGCAGCATGTCTGCCCCAGTGGCCTATTGGATAAGGCACTGGCCTCCTAAGCCAGGGATTGTGGGTTTGAGTCCCATCTGGGGTGTGCTACTGCAGAGGCAGACTTTGCTGGGTCAGTAACGCAGAGGTTGATGGATAGAAAACATCACCTGCTAATAGGTTTTACCTTCTGTACAGGTCAAAGCTACCGCAGGCCAGTTGTTAAACAACAAGAGAATAGGTGGTGATTTTAGAGCTTGTGCTCATCTAGAAGACTGTTTTAAAGCGCATTTGATTAACAGCAGAGTGGCGCAGCGGAAGCGTGCTGGGCCCATAACCCAGAGGTCGATGGATCGAAACCATCCTCTGCTAATGTGCTTTACCTTCTTTACAGTTTTAAATTGCGCAGTGAAATAGTTGGTGAATTCAGAGCTTATGCTCATCTAGAAGACTCTTTCTTTGTCAAAGGAAGTCTGTGTAAGAAAAAAATTATTTGGACAACTGAGTAGTAGCATGTCTGCCCCAGTGGCCTAATGGATAAGGCACTGGCCTCCTAAGCCAGGGATTGTGGGTTCGAGTCCCATGGGGTGTGCTTCTGCAGAGGCAAACTTTGCTGGGTCAGTAACGCAGAGGTTGAAGGATAGAAAACATCACCTGCTAGTAGGTTTTACCTTCTGTACAGGTCCAAGCTACATGCAGGCCAGCTGTTAAACAACAAGAGAATAGGTGGTGATTTCAGAGCTTGTGCTCATCTAGAAGACTGTTTTAAAGCTCATTTTTAACAAGTAACAGCAGAGTGGCGCAGCGGAAGCGTGCTGGGCCCATAACCCAGAGGTCGATGGATCGAAACCATCCTCTGCTAAAAGCTTTTATCTTCTCTACATGCCTGAGCAACTGCAGGCTTTTTGTAAAAAAAAATTGCCATTAGACTGTGATTTCATAGCATGTGTTAATTCAGAAGGCTCTTTCAATGCTCTTGTGCAAAACAGCAGAGTGGCGCAGCGGAAGCGTGCTGGGCCCATAACCCAGAGGTCGATGGATCGAAACCATCCTCTGCTAAAAGGTTTTATCTTCTCTACATGCCTGAGCAACTGCAGGCTTTTTGTAAAAAAAAATTGCCATTAGACTGTGATTTCATAGCATGTGTTAATTCAGAAGGCTCTTTCAACGCACATGTGCAAAACAGCAGAGTGGCGCAGCGGAAGCGTGCTGGGCCCATAACCCAGAGGTCGATGGATCGAAACCATCCTCTGCTAAAAGCTTTTATCTTCTCTACATGCCTGAGCAACTGCAGGCTTTTTGTAAAAAAAAAATTGCCATTAGACTGTGATTTCATAGCATGTGTTAATTCAGAAGGCTCTTTCAACGCACATGTGCAAAACAGCAGAGTGGCGCAGCGGAAGCGTGCTGGGCCCATAACCCAGAGGTCGATGGATCGAAACCATCCTCTGCTAATTTGCTTTACCTTCTTTACAGTTCTGAATTGCGCAGTGAAATAGTTGGTGAATTCAGAGCTTATGCTCATCTACAAGACTCTTTCTTTGTCAAAGGAAGTCTGTGTATGAAAAAAATTAATTGGACAACTGAGTAGCTGCATGTCTGCCCCAGTGGCCTAATGGATAAGGCACTGGCCTCCTAAGCCAGGGATTGTGGGTTCGAGTCCCATCTGGGGTGTGCTACCGCAGAGGCAAAACTTTGCTGGGTCAGTAACGCAGAGGTTGATGGATAGAAAACATCACCTGCTAATAGGTTTTACCTTCTGTACATGTCTAAGCTACCGCAGGCCAGTTGTTAAATAACAATAGAATAGGTGGTGATTTCAGAGCTTGTGCTCATCTAGAAGACTGTTTTAAAGCTCATTTGAATAACAGCAGAGTGGCGCAGCGGAAGCGTGCTGGGCCCATAACCCAGAGGTCGATGGATCGAAACCATCCTCTGCTAAAAGCTTTTATCTTCTCTACATGCCTGAGCAACTGCAGGCTTTTTGTAAAAAAAAAAAATTGCCATTAGACTGTGATTTCATAGCATGTGTTAATTCAGAAGGCTCTTTCAATAGCATGTGCAAAACAGCAGAGTGGCGCAGCGGAAGCGTGCTGGGCCCATAACCCAGAGGTCGATGGATCGAAACCATCCTCTGCTAAAAGCTTTTATCTTCTCTACATGCCTGAGCAACTGCAGGCTTTTTGTAAAAAAAAATTGCCATTAGACTGTGATTTCATAGCATGTGTTAATTCAGAAGGCTCTTTCAACGCACATGTGCAAAACAGCAGAGTGGCGCAGCGGAAGCGTGCTGGGCCCATAACCCAGAGGTCGATGGATCGAAACCATCCTCTGCTAATTTGCTTTACCTTCTTTACAGTTCTGAATTGCGCAGTGAAATAGTTGGTGAATTCAGAGCTTATGCTCATCTACAAGACTCTTTCTTTGTCAAAGGAAGTCTGTGTAAGAAAAAAATTAATTGGACAACTGAGTAGCAGCATGTCTGCCCCAGTGGCCTAATGGATAAGGCACTGGCCTCCTAAGCCAGGGATTGTGGGTTCGAGTCCCATCTGGGGTGTGCTACCGCAGAGGCAAAACTTTGCTGGGTCAGTAACGCAGAGGTTGATGGATAGAAAACATCACCTGCTAATAGGTTTTACCTTCTGTACAGGTCAAGCTACCGCAGGCCAGTTGTTAAACAACAAGAGAATAGGTGGTGATTTCAGAGCTTGTGCTCATCTAGAAGACTGTTTTAAAGCTCATTTGAATAACAGCAGAGTGGCGCAGCGGAAGCGTGCTGGGCCCATAACCCAGAGGTCGATGGATCGAAACCATCCTCTGCTAAAAGCTTTTATCTTCTCTACATGCCTGAGCAACTGCAGGCTTTTGTAAAAAAAAAAATTGCCATTAGACTGTGATTTCATAGCATGTGTTAATTCAGAAGGCTCTTTCAACGCACATGTGCAAAACAGCAGAGTGGCGCAGCGGAAGCGTGCTGGGCCCATAACCCAGAGGTCGATGGATCGAAACCATCCTCTGCTAATGTGCTTTACCTTCTTTACAGTTCTAAATTGCGCAGTGAAATAGTTGGTGAATTCAGAGCTTATGCTCATCTAGAAGACTCTTTCTTTGTCAAAGGAAGTCTGTGTAAGAAAAAAATTAATTGGACAACTGAGTAGCAGCATGTCTGCCCCAGTGGCCTAATGGATAAGGCACTGGCCTCCTAAGCCAGGGATTGTGGGTTTGAGTCCCATCTGGGGTGTGCTTCCGCAGAGGTTGATGGATAGAAAACATCACCTGCTAATAGGTTTTACCTTCTGTACAGGTCCAAGCTACTACGCAGGCCAGTTGTTAAACAACAAGAGAATAGGTGGTGATTTCAGAGCTTGTGCTCATCTAGAAGACTGTTTTAAAGCTCATTTGAATAACAGCAGAGTGGCGCAGCGGAAGCGTGCTGGGCCCATAACCCAGAGGTCGATGGATCGAAACCATCCTCTGCTAAAAGCTTTTATCTTCTCTACATGCCTGAGCAACTGCAGGCTTTTTTTGTAAAAAAAAATTGCCATTAGACTGTGATTTCATAGCATGTGTTAATTCAGAAGGCTCTTTCAACACATGTGCAAAACAGCAGAGTGGCGCAGCAGCGAGCGTGCTGGGCCCATAACCCAGAGGTCGATGGATCGAAACCATCCTCTGCTAATTTGCTTTACCTTCTTTACAGTTCTGAATTGCGCAGTGAAATAGTTGGTGAATTCAGAGCTTATGCTCATCTACAAGACTCTTTCTTTGTCAAAGGAAGTCTGTGTAAGAAAAAATTAATTGGACAACTGAGTAGTAGCATGTCTGCCCCAGTGGCCTAATGGATAAGGCACTGGCCTCCTAAGCCAGGGATTGTGGGTTTGAGTCCCATCTGGGGTGTGCTACTGCAGAGGCAAAACTTTGCTGCTGGGTCAGTAACGCAGAGGTTGATGGATAGAAAACATCACCTGCTAATAGGTTTTACCTTCTGTACAGGTCCAAGCTACCGCAGGCCAGTTGTTAAACAACAAGAGAATAGGTGGTGATTTCAGAGCTTGTGCTCATCTAGAAGACTGTTTTAAAGCTCATTTGAATAACAGCAGAGTGGCGCAGCGGAGCGTGCTGGGCCCCCATAACCCAGAGGTCGATGGATCGAAACCATCCTCTGCTAAAAGCTTTTATCTTCTCTACATGCCTGAGCAACTGCAGGCTTTTTGTAAAAAAAAAAAATTGCCATTAGACTGTGATTTCATAGCATGTGTTAATTCAGAAGGCTCTTTCAACGCACATGTGCAAAACAGCAGAGTGGCGCAGCGGAAGCGTGCTGGGCCCATAACCCAGAGGTCGATGGATCGAAACCATCCTCTGCTAATGTGCTTTACCTTCTTTACAGTTCTGAATTGCGCAGTGAAATAGTTGGTGAATTCAGAGCTTATGCTTATCTAGAAGACTCTTTCTTTGTCAAAGGAAGTCTGTGTAAGAAAAAAATTATTTGGACAACTGAGTAGCAGCATGTCTGCCCCAGTGGCCTAATGGATAAGGCACTGGCCTCCTAAGCCAGGGATTGTGGGTTTGAGTCCCATCTGGGTGTGCTACTGCAGAGGCAGACTTTGCTGGGTCAGTAACGCAGAGGTTGATGGATAGAAAACATCACCTGCTAATAGGTTTTACCTTCTGTACAGGTCTAAGCTACTACGCAGGCCAGTTGTTAAACAACAAGAGAATAGGTGGTGATTTCAGAGCTTGTGCTCATCTAGAAGACTGTTTTAAAGCTCATTTGAATAACAGCAGAGTGGCGCAGCGGAAGCGTGCTGGGCCCATAACCCAGAGGTCGATGGATCGAAACCATCCTCTGCTAAAAGCTTTTATCTTCTCTACATGCCTGAGCAACTGCAGGCTTTTTGTAAAAAAATTGCCATTAGACTGTGTGATTTCATAGCATGTGTTAATTCAGAAGGCTCTTTCAACGCACATGTGCAAAACAGCAGAGTGGCGCAGCGGAGCGTGCTGGGCCCATAACCCAGAGGTCGATGGATCGAAACCATCCTCTGCTAATGTGCTTTACCTTCTTTACAGTTCTGAATTGCGCAGTGAAATAGTTGGTGAATTCAGAGCTTATGCTCATCTAGAAGACTCTTTCTTTGTCAAAGGAAGTCTGTGTAAGAAAAAATTAATTGGACAACTGAGTAGTAGCAGCATGTCTGCCCCAGTGGCCTAATGGATAAGGCACTGGCCTCCTAAGCCAGGGATTGTGGGTTCGAGTCCCATCTGGGGTGTGCTTCTGCAGAGGCAAAACTTTGCTGGGTCAGTAACGCAGAGGTTGATAGATAGAAAACATCACCTGCTAATAGGTTTTACCTTCTGTACAGGTCCAAGCTACATGCAGGCCAGTTGTTAAACAACAAGAGAATAGGTGGTGATTTCAGAGCTTGTGCTCATCTAGAAGACTGTTTTAAAGCTCATTTGAATAACAGCAGAGTGGCGCAGCGCAGCGAAGCGTGCTGGGCCCATAACCCAGAGGTCGATGGATCGAAACCATCCTCTGCTAAAAGGTTTTATCTTCTCTACATGCCTGAGCAACTGCAGGCTTTTTGTAAAAAAAAATTGCCATTAGACTGTGATTTCATAGCATGTGTTAATTCAGAAGGCTCTTTCAACGCACATGTGCAAAACAGCAGAGTGGCGCAGCGGAAGCGTGCTGGGCCCATAACCCAGAGGTCGATGGATCGAAACCATCCTCTGCTAATTTGCTTTACCTTCTTTACAGTTCTGAATTGCGCAGTGAAATAGTTGGTGAATTCAGAGCTTATGCTCATCTACAAGACTCTTTCTTTGTCAAAGGAAGTCTGTGTAAGAAAAAAAATTAATTGGACAACTGAGTAGCAGCATGTCTGCCCCAGTGGCCTAATGGATAAGGCACTGGCCTCCTAAGCCAGGGATTGTGGGTTTGAGTCCCATCTGGGGTGTGCTACTGCAGAGGCAGACTTTGCTGGGTCAGTAACGCAGAGGTTGATGGATAGAAAACATCACCTGCTAATAGGTTTTACCTTCTGTACAGGTCAAAGCTACCGCAGGCCAGTTGTTAAACAACAAGAGAATAGGTGGTGATTTTAGAGCTTGTGCTCATCTAGAAGACTGTTTTAAAGCGCATTTGATTAACAGCAGAGTGGGCA